>NC_057803.1:469250162-469250761 GCF_018294505.1 Triticum aestivum | reverse complement strand
CTATGCAGCTTGCAGGGCAAGGTAAATAGGAGAGGATCAGATTCAGAGAAGGAGATGCGTCGCCGGCTTGCCGCTGCTAGCTTCTTTTTTTTTTGAGACAAGCTGAGTGCGGTTGCGTGGCCGCGTGGCGCCAGTCGTGGGCCGGGCGACTTGCTGTCGACGATGTACGCCGCTGGCCGGTGGCTGCTGTGCCCTGTGTGACGGTCCGTCGGCGGCGGCGAGCAGCGGCTGCGTGTTGTGTCGATGTGTTGTGTTGGGCTGGGCTGCTCCGTGATGTGCCGAAACTGCCGATGTGTGTGTTGTGTGTTAGCTGGGTTGCTACGGGATTCAAAAAAAAAAAAAGCTGGGCTGCTGCCTCCCTCAAAAAAATGTTGGGCTGGATGAGATTACGGCCTCTAGGCAGCTCGGCTTCCGGGCATCGTTTTTTCCCCTAGCGCCGTCTAGGGTTTACCCATCCTGGTGATCACGCCAGAGTCCACAGAAATCCTCACGTCCTGCCGGCGATTAGTCGGTGCGACGGGAGTCCAGATAGGTAGGAGCCCTCGAAAGCACGTTGGCATGGCGGATCCACTGACGGTTGATGGTAGCGGGGAGGAGGA
>NC_057803.1:469244170-469249821 GCF_018294505.1 Triticum aestivum | reverse complement strand
CGTCGGTGAGGAGTAGGGAGGGAGATCTGGCTAAGGAGGATGGGAGTAAGCAAGAAGATGTTAGGGAGAAATGAGATTGGGGTCCGGAGACGAACCCGGGGGATCGGTTCAAGGGACTCAACTTGCATGGGGGCAGGAGACGGACCTAGATTTTCCCGCGGAATTGAAAGACCTGATCAATGTGGTTCGGTGGTTGGCAATCTTCAGAGTCCACACCACAAGGACGTTAAGTCATTCTGCTCTATTCAACATGATGTGTATTTCTTGGGCATCGACACAGAAGGTTACTTTCAAACCTATGGGGGATAATTTGTTCATTGTCCATTTCAGTTGTTTGGGGGATTGGAAACATGTGACGGATGGTGTCATGGGATTATTTCGAGATGCAACAATGGTGATGCAAGAGTATGATGGATTTAGCAATGTGGAAGCTTACAAATTGGATAAGATCCCGGTCTGGGCAAGAATTCAGGGAGTGCCAGATGGGCTCATGAGAAAGAAAGAACTAGCGGAGAAGGTAGCGAGGGAAGTTGAGGGCCACCTACAACGGTGTTTGTTAATGAAGGGATAATTAACCCCTCCAAATTCTTAAGAGCAAGATTGTATCTTGATGTAATGTTCCTTCGGTGAGATTTGTCCCAATACTAATAAAAGAGGAAGAAATATCTGATCTACTATGAGAAACTACCAGATTTTTGTTTTGTTTGCGGCCTTATGGGACATGTGGTGGAGTGTGGCGATGGAGTTCATGATCCGAAGGAGTGTGGGTGGGGTGATTGGCTACGTTGGAACTTTGAAACTTCTAGTGTTCGGCGGAGTGGAGGGCGAGGTCGTGGTGAAAGAGGAGGGACTGAAACAGGTGATCTCGGTGGTAGGGGTGGTGAAGGTGACGTGAGCGGAAGAGGAGGAAGAGGGGACGTAGGTGATTTTGGGCATGGAGATGGAGGAGGGCGATTGTGAAGAGCAGACGGAGGTCGAGGTAGAGGCGGTAGGGGGGAGCTGGGAGAATGCTGCTACTTGTGATAGGCGTTGGGATTTCCTCGAAGAGGAAGCGTGATGTAGTATAGTACTCTTTCTGTCCCAAAATATAAGAACGTTTTTAACACTACATTAGTGTAAAAAACGTTCTTATATTATGGGACGGAGGGAGTAGCATATAGTATTTCCCTCAGTTAAGAAGCAAGGTTCATTGAACCAGTAGGAGACACCACGCAAACAATGTAAGAAGTACCTACACACACAGAAAGCAAATACTTGCACCAAACGTAGGCAAGAGGGTTGACAATCCTCTTGTACTTGTTAATTGGAAGGATTAAATCTGATAGTGGTAGATAGATAAAATAAAAAGGAAAATAAATGTAAATAAGTTGCAGCATCTATTTTTAGGGTTTTAGTAAATATAAAGCGAATGGACCCGGGGGCCATAGCGTTGACTAGAGGCATCTCTGTCATGAGCATAGCAATGGTGGGTAAACAAATTACTGTTGGGCAATTGATAGAATAACACATAGTTATGATGATTCTTCATGGCATGATCAATATATAGGTATTACGTCCGAGACAAGTAGACCAACATCCATCTGCATATACTACTATTACTCCACCCCAAGAACGCTGATGGCTCGTATTCGCGTCAGTATTTCCCCAAAGAGGAAGGGATGATGCAGTACAACTTCGGTAGGTATTTCCCTCAGTTATGAAACCAAGGTTATCGAACCAGTAGGAGAACCAAGCAACACTATGTAAACGGTATCTGCAGACAAAGAACAAATACTTGCAACCCGACGCGTAAGAGGGGTTGTCAATCCCTCTCGGGTAAAAGATAGATTGATTTGTATAATCTTGGATAAATAGATCTCGCAATAAAATAAAGAAAGAAAAAGTGCAGCAAGGTATTTTTGGGTTTTTAGAATAATATATCCGAAAACAAAAGCAAATAAAAATAGATCTCAAAGCAAATATGATAAAGAATGGACTCGGGGGCCGTAGATTTCACTACTGGCTTCTCTGGAGAAAAATAAGATACGATGGGTAAACAAATTACGGTTGGGAAATTGATAGAACTTCAAATAATTATGATGATGTCCAGACAATGATCATTATATAGGCATCACATTCAAGATTAGCAGACCGGCTCCTGCCTGCATCTACTACTATTACTACACACATCGACCGCTATCCAGCATGCATCTAGTGTATTAAGTTCATGGAGAAACGAGGTAATGCAATAAGAACGATGACATGATGTAGAAAAGATCTATTCATGTAGGAATAGACCCCATCTTGTTATCTTTAATAGCAACGATCAATACGTGTCTTGCTGCCCCTTCTATCACTGGGAAAGAACACTGCACGCCGTACCCATCACAAAGCTCCTCTTCCCAACAAGCGCTATTGTTTTATGTGTTGGGAACATAGTAATTTCAAAAAAAAATCCTACGCACACGCAATATCATGGTGATGAATAGCAACAAGAGGGGAGAGTGCCGTCCACGTACCCTTGTAGACTATTAAGCGGAAGCGTTATAACAACGCGGTTGATGTAGTCGTACGTCTTCACGATCGACCGATTCTCAGTACCGAACGTACGACACCTCCGCGTTCATCACACGTTCAGCTCGGTGACATTCCGCGAACTCACGATCTAGTAGAGCTCGGGGAAGAGTTTCGTCAGCACGACGGCGTGGTGACGATGTTGATGAAGCTACCGTGACAGGGCTTCGCCTAAGCACCGCTACAATATGACCGAGGTGGATTATGGTGGAGGGGGGCATCGCACACGGCTGGGAGAGATCTTTGTGATCAACTTGTGTGTCTAGAGGTGCCCCCTACCCCTGTATATAAAGGAGCAAGGGGGAGGCCAGCCGACCCTTGTTGGTGCGCCAGGAGGAGGAATTCTCCTCCTAGTAGGAGTAGGATTCCTCTCTTTCCTACTCCTACTAGGAGGGGGAAAGGAAGGGAGAGAAAGAGAAGGAAAGGGGCACCGCCCCCCCTCTCCTAGTCCAATTCGGACCAAAGAGGAGGGGCACGCTGCCTGCCCTAGGCCGGCCCCTCTCTCTTTCCCTTATGGCCCAATAAGGCCCATTAGCCTCTGGGGGGTTCCGGTAACCCCTTCGGTACTCCGACAAAATCCCGATTTTACCCGAAACTCTTCCGATGTCCAAATGTAGGATTCCTATAGATCAATCTTCATGTCTCGACCATTTCGAGACTCCTAGTCATGTCCGTGATCATATCCGGGACTCCGAACTACCTTCGGTACATCAAAACATATAAACTCATAAAACCAATCGTCACAGAACTTTAAGCGTGCGGACCCTACGGGTTCAAGAACTGTGTAGACATGACCGAGACATGTCTCCGGTCAATAACCAATAGCGGAACCTGGATGCTCATATTGGTTCCTACATATTCTACGAAGATCTTTATCGGTCAAACCGCATAACACTATACGTTGTTCTCTTTGTCATCGGTATGTTACTTGCTCGAGATTCGATCGTCGGTATCCCAATACCTAGTTCAATCTCGTTATCGACAAGTCTCTTTACTCATTTTGTAATGCACTATCCCGCAACTAACTCTTTAGTTGCATTGCTTGCAAGGCTTATAGTGATGTGCATTACCGAGAGGGCCCAGAGATACCTCTCCGACAATCGGAGTGACAAATCCTAATCTTGATCTATGCCAACTCAACAAGTACCATTGGAGACACCTATAGAGCACCTTTATAATCACCCAGTTACGTTGTGACATTTGGTAGCACACAAAGTGTTCCTCCGGTATTCGGGAGTTGCATCTCATAGTCATAAGAACATGTATAAGTCATGAAGAAAGCAATAGTAGTAAACAAAAACGATCAAGTGCTAAGCTAACGGAATGGGTCAAGTCAATCACATCATTCTCCTAATGATGTGATCCCATTGATGAAATAACAACTCATGTCTATGGTTTGGAAACTTAACCATCTTTGATCAATGAGCTAGTCAAGTAGAGGCATACTAGTGACACTATGTTTGTCTAGGTATTCACACATGTATTATGTTTCCGGTTAATACAATTCTAGCATTAATAATAAACATTTACCATGAAATAAGGAAATAAATAATAACTTTATTATTGCCTCTAGGGCATATTTCCTTCAGTCTCCCACTTGCACTAGAGTCAATAATCTAGATTATTCAGTAATGATTTTAACACCCATGGAGCCTTGGTGCTGATCATGATTTGTTCGTGGAAGAGGCTTAGTGAACGGGTCTGCAACATTCAGATCCGTATGTATCTTGCAAATCTCTATGTCTCCCACATGGACTTGATCCCGGATGGAGTTGAAGCGTCTCTTGATGTGCTTGGTTCTCTTGGGAAATCTGGATTCCTTTGCCAAGGCAATTGCACCGGTATTGTCACAAAAAAATTCATTGGACCCAATGCACTAGGTATGACACCTAGATCGGATATGAACTCATTCATCCAGACTCCTTCATTCGCCGCTTCCGAAGCAGCAATGTACTCCGCTTCACATGTAGATCCCGCCATGACGCTCTGTTTAGAACTGCTCCAACTAACAGCTCCACCATTCAATATAAACACGTATCCGGTTTGCGATTTTGTAACACCCATGATGCGGCTATATCTCCCATGTGTTGGAGCACGACTTAGGGGCATAACTGCATTGTAGGTATGTCGCAAGAGTGGTAATCTTTACACATCCCATGTACTGAATAAGAAAGAGATAAAGAGTTGGCTTACAATCGCCACTTCACACAATACATGAATATAGCATTACATCATCTAGAATACAATCAAGGTCCGACTACGGAACCAAAATAAAATAAGACCACCCCTAATGCTAGATCCCCGATTGCCCCGACTGGGCTCCACTACTGATCAACTGGAAACGAAACAACACAACTAACAAGATCTTCCTCGAGCTCCTCCTTGAGCTGGGTTGCATCACCTGCAACTGGTATCATCGGCACCTGCAACTGGTTTTGGAAGTAATCTGTGAGTCACGGGGACTCAACAATCTCACACCCTCGCGATCAAGACTATTTAAGCTTATGGGTAGGACAGGGTAGTGAGGTGGAGCTGCAGCAAGCACTAGCACATATGGTGGCTAACTTATGCAAATGAGAGTGAGAAGAGAAGCAAAGCACGGTCGTGAACTAGAAGTGATCAAGAAGTGATCCTGAAACTACTTATGTTCAAACATAACTCCAAAACCGTGTTCACTTCCCGTACCCCGCCGAGAAGAGACCATCACGGCTACACACGCGGTTGATGCATTTTAATTAAGTTAAGTGTCAAGTTTTCTACAACCGGACATTAACAAATTCCCATCTGCCCATAACTGCGGGCATGGCTTTCGAAAGTTCAAAACCCTGCAGGGGTGTCCCAACTTAGCCCATCACAAGCTCTCACGGTCAACGAAGGATATTCCTTCTCCCAGGAAGACCCGATCAGACTCAGAATCCCGGTTACAAGACATTTCGACAATGGTAAAACAAGACCAACAAAGCCGCCCGGATGTGCCGACAAATCCCAATAGGAGCTGCACATATCTCGTTCTCAGGGCACACCGGATGAGCGCTCCGTACAGCTAAAACCAAACCTCGAGTTTCCCCGAGGGGGCGCTGCAAAGGACTCTAGTTTGG
>NC_057803.1:469232856-469243936 GCF_018294505.1 Triticum aestivum | reverse complement strand
GGTTAAAATAAAGATGACCCTCGGGCTCCGGAAACCCAAGGGAAAAAGGCTAGGTTGTTAGTGCAAATGTAAAACCAAGGTTGGGCCTTGCTGGAGGAGTTTTATTCAAGGCGAACTGTTAAGGGGTTCCCACTATAACCCAACCGCGTAAGGAACGCAAAATCAAGGAACATAACACCGGTATGACGGAAACTAGGGCGGCAAGAGCGGAACAAAACACCAGGCATAAGGCCGAGCCTTCCACCCTTTACCAAGTATATAGATGCATTAATTAAATAAGACATATTTTTATATCCCAACAATAATCATGTTCCAACAAGGAGCAAACTCCGTCTCCACCTGCAACTAACAACGCTATAAGAGGGGCTGAGCAAAGCGGTAACATAGCCAAACAACGGTTTGCTAGGACAAGGTGGGTTAGAGGCTTGACATGGCAATATGGGAGGCATGATATAGCAAGTGGTAGGTATCGCGACATCGGCATAGCAAAAGAGCGAGCAACTAGCAAGCAAAGATAGAAGTGATTTCGAGGGTATGATCATTGAGGGAGTCCTAGATTAGTGGGTGTCCGGATGGCCGGACTATACCTTCAGCCGGACTCCTAGACTATGAAGATATAAGATTGAAGACTTCGTCCCGTGTCCGGAAGGGACTTTCCTTGGCGTGGAAGGCAAGCTTGGTGATACGGATATGTAGATATCCTACCATTGTAACCGACTCTATGTAACCCTAACCCTATCCGATGTCTATATAAACCGGAGGGTTTTAGTCCGTAGGACAACACAATCATACCATAGGCTAGCTTCTAGGGTTTAGCCTCTCTGATCTCGTGGTAGATCTACTCTTGTACTACCCATATCATCAATATTAATCAAGTAGGACGTAGGGTTTTACCTCCATCGAGAGGGCCCGAACCTGGGTAAAACTTCGTGTCCCTTGCCTCCTGTTACCATCCGACCTAGACGCACAGTTCGGGACCCCCTACCTGAGATCCGCCGTTTTGACACCGACATTGGTGCTTTCATTGAGAGTTCCTCTGTGTCGCCGCTATCAGGCTTGATGGCTCCTAGGATCATCAATGGCGATGCAGTCCAGGGTGATACCTTCCTCCCCGGATAGATCTTCGTCTTCGGCGGCTTCGCACTGCGGGCCAATTCACTTGTCCATCTGGAGCAGATCAAAAGCTATGCCCCTGGACGTCAGGTCAGATTTGGAAGCTTAAACTACACGGCTGACATCCGCGGGGACTTGATCTTCGACGAATTCGAGCCACTGCCGAGCACGCCGCACTGTCACGACGAGCATGATCTAGCTTTGCCGTCGAACAGTGCCCTGGAGGCCGCACCCGCATTGGCTTCGACCCTTAATTCGGAGCCAACTGCGCCGATCGAGGATGGGTGGTTGGACGCCGCCTCGGGGGCTGCGATCCCAACGGCGATCGAGCCGAACACCAGCCCCGCACTCCGCGAGACTCGTGACTCCAGGGAGCCGGACTCCTCTCCGGACTCCAAACCCTCCGCGCCCCTGCCGATCGAACCCGATTGGGCGCCGATCATGGAGTTTACTGCCGCGGATATCTTTCAGCACTCGCCTTTTGGCGATATTCTAAAGACACTAAAGTCCCTCTCTCTATTAGGAGAGCCCTGGCCGAGCTACGGTCAGCAAGGTTGTGATACGGACGATGAAGAAATTCAAAGCCCACCCACCACCCACCTTATAGCCACTGTCGACGATTTAACCGATATGCTCGACTTTGATTCTGAAGATATCGACGGTATGGACGCCGATGCAGGAGACGATGAAGAACTAGCACCTATTGAGCCCCGGAAAGCCACCTCGTCATATGACGTATACATGGTGGACGCACCAAAGGATGACGACGAGGAGCGGAAGGACGCACCGAAGGCTTGTTCCCTCGAGAAGCAGTCAAAGCAGCGACGCAAGCGCCGCCCCAAATCCCGCCTCGACAGAAATAGCGATCACACAGACCCAGCGCCGGAGCATGGCGAACCACTGCCAGACAACGGCAATCCGGATAATCAAACCGAACAAACAAATTCTATCAAGGATAATAGTCCGGACGATATAACGCCGGACAGGCACCCGGAGTAGCAGAATGCCCGTAAAAGGCTTGTTGCCACCGCGAGGAGTCTCAAAAAGCAGAAGCAAAAGGCTCAGGGCTGCGCAAGACACACTCCAAATCAGATGGAGTAAAATACTCAACACAGCAGCGAGGTACGGCGACAATCGCCCCTCCAAGAGCTACCCAAAGCGGAAGCTGCTACCCGAATTCGATGAGGAGGCCTCAGACCCTCCACAACCAAACATCAAAGCAGCCACCTGGCCAGATAGACGACCCCTCTACCAACACAGGGCGGCATACAACGCCACTCACAATACAACACATGACCCAGGCGAGGGCTCACACCCAAAGGACGGTGCAACAAGATCCATCTATGGACCACGCAAGCGCACCCCAGCATACAATGCAATACAACAAACATCCGAACAACGCGACACTCCCAGCTACAGGGGTGCCGCACACCCCCTGTGTTTCACCGATGAGGTGTTGGACCATGAATTCCCAGAGGGATTCAAACCCATAAACATAGAGGCATACGACGGAACAACAGACCCTGGGGTCTGGATTGAGGACTACATCCTCCATATCCATATGGCTCGAGGAGATGATCTCCACGCCATCAAGTACTTACCCCTCAAGCTCAAAGGGCCAGCTCGTCACTGGCTTAAAGGCCTCCCCGAAAGCTCCATTGGAAGTTGGGAAGAGATCGAAGATGCCTTTCGGGAAAATTTTCAAGGGACTTATGTCCGACCTCCGGATGCGGACGATTTGAGTCATATAACTCAACAGCCTGGAGAGTCAGCCCGAAAGCTCTGGAACAGGTTTCTTACTAAAAAGAACCAGATTGTCGACTGTCCGGACGCTGAAGCTTGGCAGCTTTTAAGCATAGCGTCCGTGACGAATGGCTCGCCAGATACCTCGGCCAAAATAAGCCGAGAACGATGGCCGCATTAACAAACCTCATGACCCGCTTTTGCGCGGGTGAGGACAGCTGGCTAACCAGATGCAGCACTAGCGACCCCAGTACATCTGAAGTTAGAGATGGAAACGGGAAATCACGGCGCAATAGCAATAACAAACGCTGGAATAAAGAAGACATCACGAAGGGCACGGCAGTAAACGCTGGATTCAAAAGCTCTCGGTCAGGTCAGCAAAAGCCGCCCTCTAAAGGCACCAGGGATGAACTGTCCAGCCTCAACAAAATTCTGGACCAAGTATGTTAGATCCATAGTACCCCTGGTAAACCTGCTAATCATACCCACAGAGATTGTTGGGTCTTCAAGCAGTACGGCAAGCTCAACACCGTACACAAGGGGGAGGATACACCAAGTGAAGACGAGGACGAGCCTCCCAAGCAAGACACTGGGGAACAAAAGAAATTTCCACCAGAAGTCAAAACAGTAAACGTGTTACACGTGATTAAGGGAAACAATGCGGCACTCCCAGAGAAATATACCCAAGTGCCTGTCACCGCGAAGTCCTGCCACTGGTCGTCTCAACCGATCACTTTCGACCATCGCGATTACTCAGCAAGTATCCGGCGTGCAGGATGGGCTGCCCTGGTATTAGACCCAGTAATTGGCGGATATCACCTCACACGAGTATTGATGGACGGTGGCAGCAATCTAAACCTAATATATCAGGATACAATCCGCGGGATGGGGTTAGACCCAACAAAAATTCGCCATAGCAATACTACCTTTAAAGGAGTAACGCCAGGCCCAGGGGCTCGCTGTACGGGCTCCCTACTACTACAAGTTATATTCGGCTCCCCTGATAACTTCCGTCGCGAGCATTTAACCTTCCACATCGCTCTGTTCCGAAGTGGCTATCAAGCACTGCTCGGACGCGAGGCTTTCGCCCGCTTTAATGCAATACCACACTACGCCTCCCTCACACTCAAGATGCCCGGTCCACGTGGCATCGTTTCAGTGAACGAAAATATCAAGCGATCTCTGCGCGCCGAAGAGAGTGCGGCTGCCTTGGCAGCCGCACACTAAAGGCACCCAGACCACCGAAAGCATCCAATAGGTCGTCAAGACCTCAGACACAACTAACCAAGTCCGGCGCCGCTATTTATACCGAATAAACGATCACACCCCTATTTGCAAGGGGCTCAACGCGTGCAGACAAGTGGCAATCTTTTCTCATCTTAAATTATACATGATTTCTTTAAAAACTATCTTTTTGCACGACAACTTTTTCACCTAAATTCCTCTCTTTTACAGACGATCATCGTGCTTAACCCGTCCAGGATACGGCACAACGGAGACACAGGCGCAGACGTGCAGCAGGGACCCGCTCCAAGAATTCTTTTTAGATTAAGACCCTGCGTAAACCTTTTTTACTGTCTCTTGTTGATACATATCCACCGTTGAGAAGGATGCTGACGTCTTGGCATGTGGCCACGCTAGAACAATGCACGTACCTGGACACAAGGGGCTTCTTACAAAGGCCATTATTCAGGCCTGGTTTATACCACAAAGACCGAATACCTTAGGGAGTGTTCGGCGTCGCGAGTTTGGCCCTATATGCATCAGCTCCGAATCATTGTCTTTGGTCAAATGTTGGGTTTGCCCGGCTCCTGTGTTTTGGTGCCTTACGTTCCGCTTTACCGGCTAAGGTAGCACCAGGAGAACTACTGCGATTGTGCCCTGGTTCATCCGGACGAGCACCTCAGTAGAGAAAGCCGAAAACTGACTGTCATGATGTAGCGTGAGACTGGTCAACCACTCGATGACTTGTTGGAATGTTATAATTCCTCCGCCTTAACGAAGGGCCGCGTTCCGGCCAGGCATGTACGCACCCCGAGATCGGGAGAGTGTGGAGCCACCAGGGGCTATCTAGTAGCCCCACTGTCAAACTCCTATGGCTAAGTGAAAGTGCTAAAGCATTATAGTCCGGTTGCCTCGCTCGCTCCGCTATCACCTCCTTAATAGGACCAAGACGTTGGGTTAAGTGTGAACGCGTGTTTTTGCGAGCACCTCCGCATTATATGCATGGGGGTTGAAGCCGACGGCTGCAATCTTTTAGGTTATACACATGTATACATAAACGGTCGCCCAGGAGGCATCATATTACTTTCAGGCAAAAGTATAAAAATAGCCTTATAAAACTTTATAAAAGCATTTTCGCTTACAATGAGATTACATATCACTCAAACATAATATTTTTTGAGCACTGGGTCTCTATCAAACGAGCACCCTCAAGAACTTCTTCAAAGTAGTGCTCAGCAGCCATTCGGCCTATCGCCGAATCCCGCGCTGCAACAGTGGTGGCATCCATCTCCGCCCAGCATGCTTTAACACGGGCAAAGGCCATCCGTGAGCCCTCTATGCACGCCAACCTCTTCATCGCATTGATGCGCGGCACCACGTCAAGGAACTGCTGCACCAAGCTGAAATAGCTATTCGGTTTCGGCCTTTCCGGCCATAGGTGATCCACAACAGACCTCATGGCGCGTCCGGACAACCTATTCAGTTCGACCCATTTGGCTAGTTGGTCAGTCAATGAAAGTGGACGCTTGGGAGAATGGAATTGTATCCAAAACAGCTGGTCCACTTCACGGTCCATTTGACCCTGGAAGTACTTGACCGCATCGGCAGCGCTCGCCTCCATATCCATATACACATCCTCCGAACTCCACAGCCGATCCAGAGGGGCATACCATGGATCTCCGAACTTCCTCCGCAACACAAAGGATCTCCCAGCTACAATATCCCCGGCTTCCCGCAGCTCCTCCTTCTTTTCCCTCATAGTAGAGCGGAGGTCTTTTCTCGTTGCGACAACCTTCTCAAGGTCCGATACCTTCGCCTGGTTTTCCTTTTCAAGAACCTGGCAACGGTCGGCGGTGGCTTTTAATTCTATGGCCATCTTGGCCATCTTATCTCGGCTCTCGCCATGCGTGACCTTCTCGGCTTGCAACTCCTTGTCCGCCTTCAAAGCAGCCGCATTACCCAACCTCGCTTGTTCCTTGGCTCGGGCAAGTTCTGCCCGCAAGGCTTAAACAGTGGCAACTCCATCTGCAGTCACAACATATTAAAGATACTGGCATCATGCTGCTCTTCCTATGTGGTGTTTACCAGATAATGACACTTACCCTGTGCCTCGTCAAGCCTTTTGTTAACAAGCTCGATGTCGGCGTCTGCCGCATCTAACTGCCGTTTTAAATAGGCAAACTCGCTAGTTCGGCTAGCCACTGGAGCTTCCATCACCTGCACATAGAGGCAGTATGATTATTACCTGGGAATATGATCCTCTGTTCGTTGTCATTTCCGATGACCACCAGAGTCTCAGGGGCTACTATCTACACATGGCACACCTAGCATGTGCAGGACTATTATACATTATTTTACGTACCTCAAAGCCTATCAGTAGACTCATAAAAGCTTTATGCAATCCATTTTCGGTGGACAAGATTCTCTCCATCACCGTATTCATCAGCATACGGTGTTCATCTGAGATGGCCGCTCGCCCCACCAACTCCCTCAGAACATCCGATCGCGCACCAGACGGTGCCGGACTCTTTTGTCTGTTCTCTTCGGGAGCCGGACACTGGGAGCTTCGGGGGTCAATGGGATTATCTTCTGGCCTCACCGGATTCGGTGAGGCCCTCCGCGACGACACTTCGAGGTCACCCGCTTCTGGAGCGGAGGAGTCCGGAGGAGGCGTTTCACTCTCCATCATCTCTGGAAGAAGATCCCCCGAAGACGAACTCATTTGAGAGGGGCTAAGGCCCGAACTTCAAAGATATATGCGTTGGTTATTTTCTCAGAAGAAAAGAGATGGCATACCTGTACTATTAAAGTATTTCGGGTCATTTACGACTCGCTGGAGGATTGATCCCCCCACGGACTTAGTGCGGCAAAAGCATCCCCCGAGGTAGGACCCTCTGTGGGAGACTTCTTCTCCCGTTTGGAAGCTTCGGCTTCCGAATCCCCGGGCGCAGTCCTTTTCCTCCTCCGGTCGTCTTCCTACATGGAGACGCTCGCTCCCTCGGTTAGAATGGGCAGCGTTGGGGGCCCGCGTCCGCCCGTATTATCCTCCCCGGTATCTTCCTTCAAGGGCTCCGGGCAGGGTGCGACCCGGAGCATCTTTTCCAGTACCGGATTTTCCAAACCCTTAGGGAGGGGGGCCGAACACCGAATCAACTTCGACTTTGTTAGCCAGTCCTGGTCAAAAAGCGAACTCTCAGAGATAACTTCGTAACAAATGAGAGATAGTATGTTCGGCCGGAAGATTCCTTACCTGTTCGGCAGCGCGGTTACTGCTCAGGCCCACGTCCTCAGTGATTTCCGGACACTCTACCTGAGGTCCGAAGAATGACTTGTACATCTCGTGCGTCAGGCCGAGGAAATTTTGAATGACACGCGGTCCTTCGGGATTGAACTCCCACAAGCGAAGGGGCCGGCGTTTGCAAGGCTGGACTTGACGAACCAACATAACTTGTATTACCGCAACCAAACTAAAATCTCCATTGAAGAGATCTCGAATGCGGCTTTGCAGAATAGGCACGTCCTTGGCTGGACCCTAGCTCAGACCTCTGCTGATCCATGACATCAGTTGTGGTGGAGGGCCCGAGCGGAAAACAGGGGCGGCTGCCCACTTGGCACTTCTAGGAGCCGTGATGTAGAACCACTCCTGTTGCCACAATTCAGATACCTCTAGAATGGAACCTTTGGGCCAGGGGGCTCCTGTCATCTTGCGTATTGAGGCACCTCCGCACGCTGCATGTTGCCCCTCGATCATCTTCGGCTTTACTTCAAAAGTCTTGAGCCACAGACCAAAGTGAGGGGTAACCCGGAGGAAGGCCTCGCACACGACAATAAATGTCGTGATATGAAGAAAGGAGTCCGGAGCTATATCATGGAAATCTAGCCCGTAATAATACATCAAACCCCTAACGAAAGGATCTAGAGCAAGGCCTAGACCTCAGAGGAAGTGGGAGACGAACACGACATTCTCGTTGGGTTCGGGGGAGGGGACGGCCTGCCCTCGGGCGGGCAACCGATGCAAAACCTCGGCGGTCAGATATCTGGCCTCCCTCAACTTTTTGATGTCTTCTTCCGTGACGGAGGAAGGCATCCATCGGCCTTGAAGGCTAGATCCGGACATGATTGAGGGTTCGGAGCACCTGACCTGAACCTTGGGTGTTTGAACTTGAGGTGGGGGAAGGATTCAATTGAGCACGGGAGGGAAAAAAGTAAAAACCTTGTCCCTTTATAAAGAGGGTGAATACCAAGTGTCCTCTCCGTGGCCGTTTGGACTTGCCTATAGTCTAGGAGTCCTAGAAGCTGTTGGGTTACCCACGCCCGTATTGATGAGAATCCCGGAATAAGGGAACACGATCTCTGCTTTAACAAGATGTGCCAAGGAAACTGCCTCGCATAACACGCTAAGATCGGACAGTAAAACACTTCGAATAAAAGCTTGGCCGTGGGGTGATGTCACACTACGGAATACGTCAGTAGATTAGATTTGTGTAAATATTATTCTCTCTATGGCAATATGTGGAAACTTATTTTGCAGAGCCGGACACTATCTTTGTGTTCAAAATCTTCTATGAAGTACTTGGAGGAGGAACCCGCCTTGCAATGCCGAAGACAATCTGCGCGCCGGACTCATCGTCATTGAAGCCTGGTTCAGGGGCTACTGAGGGAGTCCTGGATTAGGGGGTGTCCGGATGGCCGGACTATACCTTCAGTCGGACTCCTGGACTATGAAGATACAAGATTGAAGACTTCGTCCCGTGTCCGGAAGGGACTTTCCTTGGCGTGGAAGACAAGCTTGGCGATACGGATATGTAGATCTCCTACCATTGTAACCGACTCTATGTAACCCTAACCGTAGGTGGTGTCTATATAAACCGGAGGGTTTTAGTCTGTAGGACAACACAATCATACCATAGGCTAGCTTCTAGGGTTTAGCCTCTCTGATCTCGTGGTAGATCTACTCTTGTACTACCCATATCATCAATATTAATCAAGCAGGACGTAGGGTTTTACCTCCATCGAGAGGGCCCTAACCTGGGTAAAACTTCATGTCCCTTGCCTCCTGTTACCATCTAGCCTAGACGCACAGTTCGGGACCCCCTACCTGAGATCCGCCGGTTTTGACACCGACAGTCATCTTGCCTGCAAAGTTCTCCGAGAAGACAAAAACTTGATCCTCGTAAGTGTACTCAACGAGTTCCTCGATCGCGTACTCGTCTCCCAGCTCTACCCAAGGCAAGAACACAAGCAAAGGAAAATAAGAATCAACCACGGTGCAATGCGCAAGAAACATGATGCAAAACATGGCATGATATGCGGGATGTGATATGCAATGCATATGCGTGCTTTGGAAGGAAAAGATTGAATCAGGCCTCAACTTGGCAAACCAAGAGTGCCGCTGGAAAGATGAGATGATTTCGGTCGAAATCGATATGAAGATCACCGGAATCGGATGCACGGTTTGCAAATGGCAAGCAAGACAATAATGGCACTATTCTGCGATTAACAGCATGATGCCATCTAGAATGCAACACGAAACTAAGCTACTGCACCCCAACATAGTAACAAAGCACATGACAGTGATCTACTCAAGATGCTTGACAAAAGATGAACACTGAGCTACAGCTAAATCACACAAGAGCAGGTTCAAACAAGCATGGCAAAAGTGCAAAAGATATCAGCATCTCAGACTTAGTGAAAATACTAACATGTCAGGAATTAACACCAGGAAGCAATGTTTAGAGCAAGATAACAACATGCTACCGGATCAGATCATAGCAAACCAAGGCATGGCATGAATCTACTCAAAGCACATAACAAAAGTCCCTTACTGACCATGAGCCAAAAAGGATCAGAAGATATGATGGCACACATGTAAACATAGCAAGTTTCGTTAACAGATTTAGACTTAGCAGAAAACTAGACATGGCATAAACAGAATTATGAAGACATGTTTGCGAGCTCGATGCACTCAACACAAGGCATTTCATCACAAACTAAGCATACACCCAGCAAGAAGACATGTTCAAGAAGCTAAACATGGCAAGAACAAACTCATAGCATGCATGGATCAATTACAACAACCTTGGCAAAATTGATTAACATGTAAACAATCTGCCAGAAACATTTTATAACAAAAGTAGAGCAATATTGAGTCATGCTAGGTCACTCCATAAATGCAAACAGGGACATGGATGGATAGAACATAACAATATCTCAAAATCATACTTACTGAACATGCTCAAAAGAGGCATGGATCACTGTGTAGCAACATGAATACATGGCATAAAAATAACATCAGGGAAATGACTTGGAAGAATTCTAAGTCCCTGAAATCAGCAACATCACGAGAGAAACTTTGCATGCTTGTGCTAGTCACCACATTGATCACAAAAATACATGGAATACACCCCTGTAAAGATGGCATGGCATATAACAAAACACATGTAGAGCTCATAGCCATAGGAGGCACACAATAATCATGGCAAAAATGACAAAAGCTCATAAACTGATAAGAAACAACACCTAACATTATGAAGCACTCTTGCAACAGCAATTAGGGCATCAATATGGACTCAAACAAGCATGACACGATGGAACAAAATGCAGAGGGCATCATGGTGTACATTTTGATATCTCATGCATGCAAAACGGAGCTACGGATGAGGAGATATGATGCGACGAACATGGCCTGAAAAAGTTATTGATCTGGGACTTAGTGGAATTTTACCTCCACGAAAATCAACACGGGACGAGGCAGAGCGGGACGAGGAGATCCGGGACGAGGGAGGCCGTTTGGATCGCGGTGGTGGTGGATACCATCCATCTCGCAGCGGATCCGGATGGGACGGGCTCCGGCGAGGTGGTGCTCTCCGGCGAGCTCCGGTCGCCGGAGACGGCGGCAAGGCGACTGGGCTGAGCGGCGGCGGACGAGGCGCGGTGGCCGGCGCTGGGGAGGAGGAGCAGCATGCGAACGAAGCGCGGGGCGGCGCGCGGCGGCGCTTGC